>NC_087270.1:25911378-25916378 GCF_015220805.1 Pogoniulus pusillus | reverse complement strand
GACTACTTGCACCCGGGGGAACCACTAAGGTGTATCAGATACTACAGGGTTAGTAAATCTCAGCAGACTTCAACTCCCCTTCTTTGGATCTTCTCATTTAGACTATCTGCACCAGGGAGAACCACCAAGGTGTATCAGGTGCTACAGCAGTGGTAAATCTCAGCAGACTTCAACTACCCTTCTTTGGATCTTCTCATTTAGACTATCTGCACCAGGGAGAACCACCAAGGTGCATCAGGTGCTACAGCAGTGGTAAATCTCAGCAGACTTTATCTACCCTTCTTTGGATCTTCTAACAGAGGGCTGGAGGCTTCCTGGCAGGGTCAGCACAGGTAGACTGCAGGCTCCCAACCATTTGATTTTCCCCTTTGGGCAGCACTACAAACCCAAAACAACTTCGGCACTGCCACAAGAGTTGACTGAGGTAAAGCAGCAGCATGGAAATCACGATCAAGGTGAAGGATGGGCCAGTGGAGAATGGAAATGATTTTAAAGAAGCCCTTTCGTGTTTAAGATTCACCCTGAAAGCAGCAAACAGAAGATAGCTGTCAACACGGGGAGCTTATCCGCCCGTGCGAGATGTTCCGATAGGGCGCGCAGTTAAACGCGGCTAATGAGAGAAAACAAACTTGACAAAAAAAGAACCCCACGAGGACAGTTTAAAACAATGGATTAAACCACCTGCATTATTTCCCCTGCAATTAAACTCCACAATTACTACAGAGCAGGAAAAACACCCAACCGGTGATAGGATCGCTTATCTGGTTCTCTAGTGAATCCAATTTCCAGCCACCCTCACCACACGCCCCATGTTAACTCTTCGCGCCGTGGGTACTCCCAAGTCTGAAATATAAAATGAGTTGCTTTTGAAGGACACTGAGCTCCCTCTGGTGAAGGCATAACAAGTTTATTAAGTAAGCACCACCTCTGGAAGTATAATCCCCTCTGGCTTCTTCCACGGAGTTTATTGGTTCAGTTTTCCTAACCATGAGCATCATTAGGGCAATGCAGTAATTAAGAGTTGTTAGAAAGTGAATTCTCCAACTGCAGATTAGAAAATTAAACTATTTCCTGATTACATATTAATGGAGCACAACAATAGCAGTTGCCATAAGCTTGGAAGGCAACCAAGGGATAAATCTGTGTACTTAATTACCATAAACAATGGCTGCATAGAAATGAAGTTTTATGCACATTCCCTTCTGTAATATGTCTGATATCAGTACACACTTGACAATTCTTGTTCAATTATCTCTATTATTTAATGCGCTGTGAACGGCTCTGTGTAAATAAAATTAACCACCCCAATTACTTTGAATTCATCTAGGGACAACGTAACCAAAAAAAAAAAAAAAAAGGGGAAAAAAAGAAGTGAAGAATTCTGCATGCTTATTAATATAAAACATTACAGAAGCTTTCAGCAGGTTTGGGTGGGTTTTTTTTTGCCTTGTCTTGTATTTATTTTGACTGCGTTTACTTTAGCGCCGCTGCTAATTCAATTACGTTTACCAGCAGCGGTCAATCGGCAGCAGCAGAGGGTTGGGTTGCTTCATTTCATTCAGCCACCAATGTGCTCATCCAGTCGGTGAGGTAGAGGATCTCAGATGGGAAGCACAAGAGTGGAAATTTGGGAGCTTGCAGAGCTAATCAGAATAAAAACAATTAAAAGGCCCTTCCCAGCCTCTGGCCAGATAACAAAACACCCAACAGCTGCATTTTATAGAGATAGGACTTTTTTTTCCCCCCAATAGTTGTTTGTTGGGGGTTTTTTGTTTGTTTTGTGTTTTGTTTTGTTTTGTTTGCAATTAGTGAAGAAGAAGTGGCCAAAAAAAGGGCAAAATTAGCAAATGAAGCTTCTTTCTTTGTTTTTTTTTTTGTTTTTCCTTCTCATTGCATTGTGTGATAATGCTGCATTTTAATTGGCATTTGGCTAGCAAGATGATAGACACCTGAAAACACAAGGACAAGAGACTCTCCCACGGAGAAAAGACACTGTCAGCAGCAGAGACAAAACTATTTTATCCCTAACAGGTTAGGCACAACACAGCTAAGTGCACTCCTGAAGGAGGGCAAGGTAATCCCAGCCCTGTCATCGTTTAATGTCAGGCCACTGGAATGGGGGAAGAAGGGAAATCAATGATATTAGATTATATGATTTTTATCCCTGCTCATGCATCTCCTTCCTCGTCCTCCTCTGCACCACATTTGCTCTACACACTCCCGCTACGTTACAGCAGGACGAGGTGAGATCACCTTTTCACTTCCAAAGCCAGGATCCAGGACTGGGGTTGTGCCACCAGCAACATAAATTACTACATATTACTAAAAGTGCAACTGTTCCCATTCAAATGGCAAGCAGCAACCCCTCAATTTCAATAACTTACAGAATTATACAATTAACTAGGTTGGAAAAAAGCTTTGAGATCACTGTGTCCAATCTATCACCTTCTAATTGACTAAACCATGGCACAAAGTGCCTCATTCACTTGCCTTTTTTTCCCCTACATCTTGTGCTCCACAACTTCTTGAGAAGAGGTTTCAGTGAGGTGAGGGTTGGTTCTCCTTGCCCTAGTTATCAGGTGATAGAACAAGAGGAAATGGCCTGAAATTGTGCCAGGGGAGGTGTAGGTTGGAGATGAGGAAAAATGTTTTTGCTCCAAGAGTGGTCAGGCATTGGAAGAGGCTGCCCAGGGAGGTGGTGGAGTCCCCATCCCTGGATGTGTTCAAGGAAAGTGTGGACATAGCACTTGGGGACATGGTTAGTAGCCATGGTGGTGTTGGGTTGACAGTTGGACTGGATGATCTTGGAGGGCTTTGCCAACCCAAACAATTCCATGATTCTGTGACTGAGTGTCTCTGCTCAAAGCATGAGCAGCTGGCACTGGGAATGCAAAGCTTCAGCCAGTCCCATGCTCTTTGCACGGCTGACAACCTTTGAAGATCCCAGCTCCCCTTTGGCCAGGAGCCAGGAGCTTGTCTTCCCCAGCCAGAAAGCTGTCCGTAGGGCCAGAAAATGCCACCTTAGGTAAAGACAAGGCCTTGGGCTCTTTACCTACATCCCCATTTCCACTAGATGCCTTTTCCCTAATTCAGGGCAGAGGATGCAAGGGCAGCAGCGGGGGAAGGGATCCCTCCAGAACTAAGGGTGCATCCTAGGGATTGGACTAGAGAGCATCGTGCTGGGGATTCTTGTTGAAACCTGATCTATGTTTATAAATACCTGAGGTATGGGTGTCAAGATGAAGGTAATAGGACAAGGAACAGCAGGTACAAACTGGAACCCAGGAGGTTCCACCTCAGTAAGAAGAGAAACTTCTTTGGTGTGAGGGTGCTGGAGGCCTGGAGCAAGCTGCCCAGAGAGGTTGTGGAGTCTCCTTCTCTGGAGCCTTTCCAACCCCACTTGGCTGGATGTGTTTCATGGGATCTTCTAGTAAAGCCAGAGTGACATTTTCAACTGTTTCTTTACAATCTGAAGTGCCAGAAATAGTAAGTGCAGTCTAATGAAGTCAGCCAGTGGCATGAGATGGAATCTAACCAAGCCCATACACTGCCCATACATTTAGCTGCTTCCTCTTCAGTCAAAGCTATGAATCTAAAGCCTGCATTGTCCAGGGCTTTGTTTCCAGATCTTTCTGGTCCTATCACCAGCCTGGAGTAAGGAAATTCCCACCTGTTTTCATAGAATTGTTAAGGTTGGAAAAGACCTCTGAGATCATCAACTGTCAACCCAACACCACCATGCACTCTAATACACAGCCCAAATTTCCACATCTACACATTGTTTTAATACATCCAGGCATGGAGCTTCCACCACCTCCATGGGCAGTCTGTGCCAGTCTTTGAGAACCTTTTCAGTCAAGAAGTTTCTTCTAATGACCAACCTAAACCTACCCTGGTGCAACTCAAGGCCATCTCCTCTCCTTCTAGCACTTGTTACCAGGGAGAAGAGACCAACCACACTTCACTCCAATCTCCTCTCAGGGAGGTGTAGAGATGTGTTGATACGTGGGAGCAGGACACCAAGTCTTTCCCTGTGAAATGGGTGTAGTCAGGCCAGATATGCAAGCTGCAGCCTGAGCAACGAAAAGGACTCTCCAAGGCAGATTAAGCAGAGTTGCCAGGTGGCAAAGAGCCTCCCCACTGGAAAAAAAATAACACTTCAGTTTGATGCTGGAGAAGGATGAGAAGGGAGAGAGAGAGGGCACGTTCTTCCAAGTAGAAGTCAAATAAAGGACAGAGCCAAGCAGAAAGGAGAAGGAAAAGATGTTCCAGTGCCCAGCAGACACAAGGGGGATGAGCAGACTGTGTGGACCATGCAGATATTCCCCTTGGATTGAATTTTAAGGCAACCACTGAGTCACGATATGAGCCTCCCAGTTGTTTCATTTATCTTGTGTGGCACACATGGCAACAAATCTGGAGACCTCAGCCCAAAAAGAGTGGACAATCATCCTGCAAGTGTTCACTGGGACAGTTCATTGTGAGCCACTCCCCACAAACACCTTGATACAGCTGTTGAGGAACAGGGTCAGCAGAGGCTGGTACTTGCCTGAGGCTCTCCAGCAGGACCACCCTGAGCAGCACAAAAAGCAAGGAGATGTGCTTAGAAGAGAACGTTCATCATAAACCAAATTCCTTTGTGGTTCTCCTCCTTCATGCTGTGTTTCCAGAGTCTTTTAGCCATGCTTGCCTATGTGGCACCCTGGTTCCTAAAGCCTGGACTTTCAAGAAATCCAAATACCAAAAGACTTCTCAGCACACCTCTGAGAGCTGGCAGCATTTCACCTTTTTCAACTTTCTGGTTTGTCTCAGCACCTAGGGGATTTATTTGCAAAACCCCAAGTTCACCGTCAAGAACCCTTCAGGGCTTTTCTAGCCACCAGGCTGTGGTTACTTTCTTCCTTCAAACTTGGCTGAACAGACCATTTGGTAGTCTGTGGCAAGCTGGCAGGTCCTATGGTACTGACTCTCTCAGGATGTCAAATGGTCATGGGGAAGGA